>NC_091951.1:73315658-73318158 GCF_031021105.1 Erythrolamprus reginae | reverse complement strand
GTAGGCCCATTTTTCACCCATGCCAGGTTCCAGAGGCTTCCCTGGACCCTGGGGAGGGCAAAGCCCCCCTCTCCATCCCCCCAGAGACCCTTTGGAAGTTGAAAATACCCTCCCAGAGCCTCCATGTGAGCTAAAAATCAGCTGGCCGGTGCACAAATGCATACTGGAGCTGAGCTAGGGCAACGGCTCACATGCCGACAGATATGGCTCTTTGTGCCACCTTTATGCCACCTGTTCACCATCACTGTCATAGTGCTTTACAGCCCTCCCTAGGGGGTTTTCAGAGTCAGTATATTGCCCCCAACAATCTAGGTCATCATTTCACTGAACTCACAAGGAGGGAAGGTTGAGTCAACCTTGAGCCACTCAGAATCAAACTCCTGGCAATGAACAGAGTCAGTTTGCAGTATTACATTCTAACTATTGCACCACCATGTCTCTTTACACCAAAATACCAAAATACATCACACCATAAACTTACCAAGCAAACAAGCTAGCTAGATGTACATAAGCAAAAAGATCCCAACAAGATTAAAACCAAAGGTTTCACTAGTGTGCAAATGTAGCTACTGGCCCTGAATTCACATAGTAAATTGTGTGATTTCCCCTCCCCCAGCCAAGAACAGCTGGAGGAATTATCATAAAACGAGAAATATTTATTGCTCAGAGTAGAACCATGCTGATTTAAGCATGCATTATAAATTAAAATTAAAAGGAGAATCATCTTCAGAGCACTTGTGCAGCCTCCTTAGCTGCTAATACCCCAATGCTCATTGCAAGCCCCTTACCCTGTGATCTGCTTTCTGCAACAAAAATGTTGCAGCAGAAGGCCATAAACAAGAAGAGTCTTAAAGCACAATGTATTTCATGGCAAGTGGTCCTCCCGACAGCCTGTCAAATAGCTCTTTTGTGAGCTGTTTGGTATACAGTTTCAGTCAGGAGATAATGGTGCCATTGCCTGTGCTTTTTCCATCTTCCTGAGTACAGATTTGAACCGGGCAGCTTGCCAACCAGCTGTTTAGTGGGTTCTCAAGAGCACAATTGAAATGGAGAAGTACATGGGAAGACTCATCACTGGTTGGTTGCTTGCTTGCTAAATTTATATTGTAAATCCTACATATACTATATTAGACTTATATGCACCCCTCTATTTCAGGAATTTATTGTATGTAACCTTCCCCAAACTTTGTCTACCCACCTGCCCATCAACAATCATGCAAAATAAACTAGATGGAGGTGATGATCAAGTCAACTTCCATGGTTAAGGGTAAACTAGGATCTTCCTGGGGAGGAAAGCTATGACAAATCTAGACATACTAAAAAGCAGAGACATCGCCCTGCCAACAAAAATGTGCATAGTCGAGGGTATGGTTTTCCCAGTTGGACCATAAGGAATGCTGAGCGCCAAAGAATTGAGGCCTTTGAATCATGGTGCTGGAGAAGACTCCTGTGAGTCCCTTGGACTGCAAGGCAATCAAACCAGTCAGTCCTAGAGGAGATCAACCCTGACTGCTTTTTAGAAGACCAGATCCTGAAGATGAAACTCAAACACTTTGGCTACCTAATGAGAAGGAAGGACTCACTGGAGAAGAGCCTAATGCTGAGAACGATAGCATTATCGTGGTAAGAGAGAGGGAATCAAACAATTTTGGAAGCTGTCAGAAAGCAGTGGTTCCTACTTCACACATATTAATAGCGTATATAAATATCAGTTAATGCTTGCATATAAAAGGTTATGGGGAAGGCAATAAGAGAATGATTGTAGCAGTGAATCTGTCCACAACTGTCCTGCACTTCTGGTCTTGCCCAGAAACAAAAGTAACTTTCCCATATTAGTTTAGTTGCTGGATGATATTATATTTAGCTATATTTTTATGCAGTAACAAGGTCAAAATTCCACACCAATACTATACCTCTCAGGGACAAATTTTTTGTGTGTTTCTCTTCATCCAAGAATACTTTAATGTTTGTTTGTCTGTTTCTTTCTTTCTTTCTTTCTTTCTTTCTTTCTTTCTTTGTTGGATTTGTATATTTAGGCATAATCTTCGAGAGAATAATAAATTTTATGCCATATTTATACCTTTGACAGCCTAGACAGGAAGCTGCAGGTGAAGCTAGGCAAAATCACATCAGATACCTGTACAATTAGCACCCTCCCTAAGTGGTGTACTCTCACCACTTCTCTCTATGTACCAATGACTGCATCTCAAATGATCTATCTGTTGAACGACTGGAATTTGCAGATGATACAACAATGATTAGTCTCATTCGAGACCAGGATGAAACCACATACAGGCAGGAGGTTGAACAACTATCCTTGTAGTGTGACCAGAACAATATGGAACTGAACACACTCAAAACCATAGAAATGGCGGAAGACTTTAAGATAAATTCTCTCATTCTACTACCTCTTACAATACTAAACAACAAAGTATCAATGAGGAGATCTTCAAATTTCTAGGTTCTATCATATCTCAAGACCTAAAATGGTTACCTAACA